>NC_083348.1:24263856-24265400 GCF_019175385.1 Lycium barbarum | reverse complement strand
GGTGGAAAGTTTTGTTAGAAATTCTGCCTTAGTCCATGAGATCTAGAAGCACTTCTGCAACTTTCTCTCTTCCCTAGCGCTTTTCTTTTTGACTTTTTTCAAAGGGCAATGAAGGCCTTCCTTATAAGTTCTCGCTCGATCGAAAGGATATAACACATACGAAACCTTAGCTTCGCTGAATTTATGAGGTCTAACCTTCGCCACGACATTAGTGGCTTAGCTCTTCGCGCTTCTCACAGGATTCTTTATAGAGAGAGAGTAAGGGGGGGGGGGGGGGGGGGCACGGAAGATTGGTCCGCTCCGAAAAGCTGACTTTTTCAGTTCGCCCCCCCTATGTGGTCGGCCTTCTTACCAGTCTGCCTCCTTTCTCTTGATGGAATATATCAATACCCGAGCTCCAGCTTTGCTTGCGTTCTTCACGGGCGCTCGCCAAATGTATCACTCATCCCGCTCCCCACGGAGCGGTAAGGAGTCTTCTTGTGTGTTATAATCTTTACGGGAATGAATCGCATATGTTGGTTGAGAATTGCTCAGGAATTCATTGATAATGACTTTGCCAGGTTCTAGGGAGGCTACTCTTCTTTTTTGTCGATCGAGCCGCTTTCCCTCATTCCACTCGTCCAGCCCTCTTCACGAACTTGTACAATCGATGCCACAAAGATAGCCAACTCTATTATCAAAGAAATAAGGAAAGGGGCGACAATTTGGCACTAGATATCCGGAGGTGTGGAAAGAGCAGCTGTGAGAAGCGGAGAAACCATAAAAAAATGACGATTGTTCGTGGAGGTTTCTACAGAAAGACCCCTTGGTTCTAGCAAACAGATCACAATTACAGGTACCTGGGAGCATACCGATGGAATGAACGAAATACGAACAGTTAACATAATATGGTCATAGATCTTAGGTTGTAACTTGATCATGAGCGAATTTGTTGATGTTGCACCCATGAAGTATGGAAAGTGCCAAACATTGGGAACTACCCGGGGAGGAGTTAGGAACAGGAACAAAGAGAAGCGAGAACCACTTAAATGGAGGAATCGATTGTATTTCGTCCTTTGTTCCCCATAGCAACTGGGGATCAAAAAGCACCAAATTTGATGAATTATTAAGGAAAGACGAAGTAAGAGCATGTTATTGGAGACGTTGCAACATATGTCGGGAAGGCCTCCGTTGATTGTGTACGAACAAAATACGAATCCAAAGGCAGGGTAAGAAAGGGTTTAGCTAATGGAGATATTAACTCTTTCGGGAACCAGTAACGCGTAAACCATGGCAAACCAAGACCAATTAATATCCGAACGGAATGGATTCGAACTTCTCCTAGAATAGTTTCCGGTGCGAAATGAAATTCATAGGATATATATAAGTAATTCAAAGGATAAATGGAAATATTTGATAGGATTCGATTCATTTTAGTAATGAACAAAACAAATAGGATTTCCCATTAGCTTTCAAGTATATAAAGAAGTTAAGGCTAGTGATATCAGCTATCGGCTATTGGCCTTTGTGAAAGCTCCTCCTCAATATGTTTGATCCCTTTCCAA